>NC_056725.1:464442298-464477298 GCF_019279795.1 Protopterus annectens
TTCTTTTTTTAGACTTAGAAGTTGTTTTTGAAGCTGGCGTCTGTTTTATATATAAATGTTGAGGCCTGAAAACACCTTCAGAAGCCGGTGCCTGCTCAGCGGCTCCAGACCCATCCGCTGGTACAATACTCTGAAAATCTCGCGGCATACCGGACTCCGCATGGGTCTTGGTAAAGGCCTGCAACCCAAAAGTAGTGGGTATCAGGGGCTGCGAAAGCGCCTCAGTACTGGCGAACGGCTACTGGTTTAGGAGAAGCTTTGTCTTCTATTTTGGACCTTGACGGTCTGTCTTTTTCTTTGCGGTTTTTGTGAACTCCGGTAGTCGGATTGCTATCAGACGACATTTCTGGGTAATTAAATCTGGCTCTAAAATATTTTGAAGCCAAAATATACAGACGCTTAACAGTGCATTGGTTAAATCTAGCACAAAACCGACAGCAAGACATGTTATGATCTGGGCCACACAGTACAAATGAAAATCTTTATGAGGTATTTGCTTCCCACAAGTAATGCAATTATTAACTTTTACTGACATCGGTAAGGAGCAAGAAAACGTTTCCCCAATGGGGTACTTAGCTTTAATTGAAGACTTCGGTTCTGAAACTCGAATGCAAAAATTTCAGGAGTCGGCCGACCGGCACTTGCGAACTGCTTCTGCTTCGGGCACCGCACGGCAAGGAAGACTGAATAAAATGGCATTGGCTGCATGTTTTATATACCCCTGACGACATGATGTCATGGAAGAGGAGACAGCAACCGATGCAGGACCCAAAACTTTGATATTCAGGCCGACTGAGGGCAACCTGCCAGGAGATTACCCAAATGTAATGACTGCAACAGTGAAATACGAAGAACATGGACCAATTCTTAGAGGGCCAATGCCTACTAAATCTTGGAGGCTGCACTTGCAGGAAATCTTTAACAGTTTGCATAGATTTAGCCTTTTCCTCCATCTTTTTAAGTAGTACTTCTGCTTTGCTTCCAACCAGGTGGTCCTGGTTTAAGGGAGCATCCAACAATTTAGCTTTAACATGATCTGGCAAAGATTGCTCCTTAAGCCAAGCATGCCTTCTAAGTACAGACCCAGTAAAAGCAGCCCTGCAAGATGCCTCTAGTGAATCAAAACCACATTGCAAAGTATGTTTTCCAACTTGTTCAGCAGAATGCATTAAATCCTGTAAATCCTTATTTTCAACAGTCAGGAATCAACATAATTTTCTGTTTAAGCAATCCAATAATATGCTGCTGATACTTTAACATATGAAACTGGCAGTTGAAGGCCCTAATGGCCAAAGTTGCAGAAGTGTACACTTTCTTACCCCATCTATCCAGCGCCCTGGAGTCTCTATCAGAGGGGTAGGATTTTTGGCAGTTGTAGCCTTTATGCCCTTGGGCCCCAGTGAAAAGGTCTCAGGATCCACAGTAGGATTTTTAAAAAGGAACTTGAGAGTCAGGAACCCTGTAATATCTATCTGGTTTTCTGGGAACAGGAGGTAAGGAATCAGTGGCTAAGCTAGACTGTGTAAAGGTATCATCAACAATGTCCAGTACATGGGGGATAGCTAAAGGCCTGTGTAAATCCCTAAGCCTCTTTTTAGAATCAGAGTAATACTGGCTTTCCCAGCAGAAATGCTCCCTAAGAGTATGCAAGGTTTCACCAAAACAGAAATCCTCTGGAAGGGAAGCAGAGGGAACTGAGTCCTCTGCATCAGAATCCTCATAGGCAGATAAGGGTAAATCCTGGTTAAAAGAATCACAGCCAAATTCAATCCTAGGTCTCTTAGAGGGGGGAAGGCTGACTTCCCTTGATTAAAGTAATAAGGTCTTCAGCCATTCTTATCATTTGTTTTTAGGTATAGAGGCCTGACCATGTGGTCTGAGCATTGGTTTTCTACGCAAGGATCGAGTTTTAGGCTTTGAAGAAGAAGATGGCGTCGGTTTAATATGCAAGTCAGTAGGCCTGAATACACCCTCAGAAACCGGTGCCTGCACAGAAGCTCTGAACCCATCCAAGGTAGAGACATCCGCAGGTTCCACAGTTGAAGCATCTCGCTGTATACCGGACTCCGAATGGGTCTCGGTAGAGGCCTGCGAATCTGAAGTAGCGGGTATCAGGAGCTGCGAAAGTGCCTCACTGATTTCCAGCGAACTGGCAACTAGCTTAGGAGAAGCATCGTCGGCAGCTTTGGACCTAGGCGGCTTATCTCTGTCTGTATCTTTGCATTTTTTCGGAATGTCGGTAGTCGGGTGGCTTACCAAAGCCATATCTGGATAACTGAACCGAGTACCGAAATATTTAGAAGCATAAATATACAGACGAATAGTCCATTGTTTAAATAAGGCACAAAACCGACAGCGAGGTAAGTCATGGTCAGGGCCTAGGCAAGGAATACAGTACAAATGAAAGCCTTTATGAGGTATTTGCTTTCCACAAGAAATACAATTATTGACTTTTACTGACATTGGTTAAGAGCAAGAAAAAGTTTCCCCAACGGGGGTACTTAGCTTTAGTTGAAGACTTCGGTTCTGAAACTAGAAAACGAAAATTTCAGGAGTCGGCCGACCAGCACTTGCGAACTGCTTCTGCTTCGGGCACCGTATGGCAAGAACGACTGATAAAATGGTGTCGGCTGCATCATTTTTTACTTTGACTTATAACATTCTGCTTGAATTTAACCGTGTAGCTATATCTCTTCATGTCAGGTAACACTAAACTACCTTGTTCTACAGAGAAAATCAGTTTAACCCCCATAACTCTTTCCCCTCCTAAATAAATTCCTTAAACACTAACTACCATCCACCAACAACTCCTCTGGTTGATAAAATATGCCTAACCTGTTTAAAAATAAAAGGAACTAAAAACATTTCCACTGCTTGTATCTTACTATCCCATACACAATCAAGTACGTCCAGATTCTCAACTTTTGTATTACCATTTCCTTAGTCCCCCCCAAATACTCGCAGATACCACAACAGAACTGTTTTACCCATACACCTAAATACTTCACCTAATCATGGCTTTATTAAGTATGGAGATTGCTGGCCCAATTACTCTGCGAGTACAAAGACTCGAAATGCTCTCAAAATGTTCCACAACAATCAAATGTTATTTTCCGGATTTAGCAAGAACAAAACAATATAATCTGCAAATGAGGCTATCTTTTGGACACTTCAGCAAGTAAAGCTAGCTTTTCTTGAGTACCATGGAAGTTATACCCTTGAATTTTTGAATCCCTTAATTTTTTTGCCAACCGCTCTACATATAACAAAAACAGTGAGAAGAAAGGACATCTCTACCGGGTTCCTCTGTTCAAACACAGTTTATCAGACAGGAACCACCCCATCTTAATTCTTGCCACTGACGCTTCATATAACTCCTTATTAACCATATTTTTATATTGGGGATCACAAATGTTACCAATGCCCTACTCAAAATCCCAACTAATTCCATCAAATGCTATTGCTGCATCAAAATCCACCAACAATAACAGTGTTTTCTTATACTCTGCTTCTCTATGGATCATCAGTGTTCTATAAATGTCCAACGTTTGCCTTCCCTTCACAAAACCACATTAATCCGTATCTACTTTGGAAACACCTTTGCCATTCTCTTAGCTAGTTCTGACACAAACACTTTAAAATCATGATTTAAAATTAAAATGGGTTTATATGAAGTTGGATCTGAAAGGTCTTTATACTCTTTCAGCAATAGAGCCACCACAGAGTATAATGCCCCCCCTTCAGTATGTACCTGACCAGACACACACAGCACCTGAAACGTTCACAAAGTTTCCTTACAAAAAGAACAGAGAGAGTAAGCACAACGTCCTATGCCGATCACCTCAAAGCCCTGTCTCTCTACTTATTATCGTACAAAGATAATGGCAAACAAGGAAGCCCTGGACCCTATTTTGATGAAGGTTTTGCACACCTGCAAAACAAAACATCAGGATTACTAGATTAAAAGACCTAAATTTTGCTTGTGACAAACAGGACATGTTGGAGAGACACATATGTTTCTCAGAGAATTTCCATTGTCTGGAACAGGCTCCGCATCCATTTGAAGCAGAATTCTTCCCTAATCTTATTTAAGTGCAATATGGACCAATGGGAGGGCAATTGAAAATTCACCCCGGTCTGGCACATATGTCTGTGATGCACAGACGCAGTCAGTAAATCACTCCCTAAATAAATGAGATTTGTAGGCTTCTGAGGGCTCTAGATGTTGTTAGCATAACATACACATATGGACTTGTAGCTTTCTTCCAAGATGCTGGAAACCCCCCCCCCCCCCAAAAAAAAAACGCATTTTAAATTATTATCTAATGCCTTCAAGCTCTTTATCACTTTTAACCTTCTAAATTTCCGCAGGAATATTCTCTCTTCCTGGACACTTTCATGATGATTGATTACATACTGCCATTTCATCCCATCTTTTCCTATCTTAGCTATCAGTTCAATGTTCACAGCATTCTAATAAACTCTGAGGCTTCTACTTGGAAAAAGGAAGGAACAAGTACTATATTGCCCAGCCAGTTGTCTAGGGCATTCTTAAAATCAAACAGTGAGTCCATTTTTTTTAAATTCTAATTAGCAAGACATTCCACCACGAACCTGCATCATTACAGATGGACTTCTTCAGTAGTGTAGATTTGGCCAATTTGAAAACTACAAACATAACTTTGCTCCTGGTCACCAAGGGGTTTTCTTTTTAATTAACCCAGTGTTGCTCTGAACAAGTCATTCATGAAGGTGCATGAGGATAGCTAGATGGACTTGACCTAACAGCGCAACCCCACTACATCTGGGAAGTTTACATTTATGATTTTTTTTTTACTTAAATTACACTTTGTTAGTACTTAAACATTCTTCTGTATTCCTTGTGCTGTGGTGGACTTCTACATTTAGAACTGATTTAGCAAGTTATCAATCAGTGAGAGTAGGGGGTGCTGTTTTTTTTTCTGGACAAAATTTGCTAGTGGTTACAAAGGCAGTGAGTTGTTTGACTGGCCTGTATGATCTGGTTTGTTCTTTAAACTCAGGGTGTATTTGGACTCCATCACTCTTGCTCTGCTGGGCTGCAACTATACCACAATAACCACTGAGGATACCCAATTAGATTTGACCTCAGAACCAAACCAGACTACATCAGAGAAGTCCTGTAAACTCTGCAGCAGAGTTACACACTGCTGAGAACTATTTATAATAGTTCCAAGTATGTGCACCATCTGACTCTCTAAAAAAAAACTATGCATTGGTGCCACCTCTCAAACACGTATTAGGCAAAGTACTAAGAAGATAACAGTATCCAAATGGGAACATTTGTGGAAAGCTGTGGACTCATGGGGTGCAGTTGTGTACACCTAACACCACTTGTAGTGATCCACATCACTCAGGGTTGAGTTCTCCCTCCTGCTCAAGACATAGTTTATTTTCTGTTTCCCTTCTTTTATTAAATGCGAGCATTCTCAGCCAAAGCCTAATCCTTATTGTGATTTGTAAATCTGTAGTAAAACTACAGCTGTGAAATCTGAGGCAGTTTACAGTTGGTGTCTTCAAGACACCATTACTTTTTGCTTATACGGTCTTTTGCACTCATCACCTGCTGTCTTGCTGCAGGCATTCCAAGCTGGAGTTCAGCTGTAGCTGTAGACTACCCATTACCTCGTCACTGTACAAAGCTGTTGCAGTAGCAGTAGAGCCAAACAATTGTACAATGCTAATGTAGCATCCCAGCCAAGTCATCTGTACTAAACTCGCTGCTGTGGCACCAAACTAAATTGATATTCACTGCTACATTTTTACTGATCTCTGTACCCTTCAATTACTAGCACATATACAATTGTAACTCTGATGCTACAACTCACTGTTCATCTTAGTACTCTTATCTACAAATTCACATCATCAGCACTCACAAGTACTCCCTATTTCATCGGGCACTAAATACCATGAAGTCAAAAGTTTATCTAATCTGTTGTCAGCCTGATAACAGGAACACTGAAGAAGAAAGAAATCCATCATGTTCACTGACAACTGATTTATCCACTAAACAATTACATGTGTGAGAGGTGCAAGTATATAATAATGTTGGAAGCCAACCTCTCTTCAAAGACTGTAGACTGTAATCAGCATGCTGCCTGCTCCAACATCCACATCACAAAACCATGTCCACCACATCCTAGACAAACAAACAAGCCTTCTTACACTGAGGTGCTTAAAAAGTCCCTACCTAAACCAGAAAGGCCTCCTAGATGAAGGTTTGGGATACAGAGCACTCAGCATCACCCTAACCATCAAACAGACACTTCAGAATACACACTTACAAAAAGGGGTCACTTAACTTGTAGGCCAAAGCTCTTAAGGCACCAATGCAGAGACAATAAATCTGGTAACATCTTAGTCACACGTGACTCCATAGTCACACAAAGATGCACCACTCATCAAAGTAAGCAAAGACAAAATGAAGATTAGCTGCTTCTCAGGTGTCATGATCTGCAGTGTCACCAGGGCCCTAAAATCCATTCACTCTGTGTACAGATATGACATGATCATTGATATGTGGAAGTGAATAACTTGAGACATACCTCCATGGAGCATATGTAAAGAGATCTGATGGAGCGCTCAGAATATCCATCTGTAACTGGTATGAAACTAGAATGATCCCACAATACAAACAAAAGTTAACAAACTTTTATTACTGGCTTAGATATTGGTATCTTTCTAAGTGGATCCAAGGTATATTAGCCTGGAAGGAGATGATCAATAATCCTGGCTGCTTTGCTAGGGGTGGTCTGTACCTCTCTCTTCAATTCCTTTTATATACCGGCCAGGAGTTTTTCCTCCACCATCATGCCTTTTTTTAGGCAAGATCAGTCTCCTCAAATTACCTAAGCCAATCAAAATATAAAATACATAAAGATAGCATTGCTCAATGCTAGTAGCCTAAACAAGAAGCTGCACTCCTTACAGGCATTCCTAACTCTTAAAAATATAGCCATTTGCACAGCTACTGAAAGTGGTTTCAGAACTGTGATAGCAATCCCAGAGAGCAGGGTTTCAATGCAAACCATTCTTTCAAATATCACAGAAAATTTTAGTGCTACTGGAGGGGGTGTCTGTATTCCTAAGAAACCAAGACCTACAGACTCATATGCCAGGACAACTGTGAACTTTCCTCCATATCGTTTTCAGAGTAAACAGAAGATACCACACATCCTAGTCATCTGCTTTACTCCTTCCATTTCACTTGCAGCACGAGGTATACTTAAACTGACATCCCTCCATATAGAACCTAAAACTATTCTGGGTGACTTCCACTATCCCTTCATTAACTGGGAACCCTACACCACCTCAAATAACTATGCACACAAATTATAGGACTTCATTAATGCCAGCTCCAAAGAACAACTAGATCAAGTCCCACCTAAGGTTTCAAATATATTGGACTGGCTTCTCATCAATATAGTCACAAATTATATAGGTTGTACTGTGTAGAAAATCCAACATTATTACTATTATTTACGCCAAAATGTAATGCACCCCAGTAGCAAATACGTATGCTAATTTGGTACAGTATCAATGGGAGAAACAGTTTATACTCAGCGAGTTAAATAATTTAAACACTAAGGTCAAGTTTTATAGGTGGTTCGTAGATGATTGTTTTTTAATATGGGATGGTAGCATGGAAGAACTGAACAGTTATATCATGTATTCAAATGATTCTAAGGAATTCTTAAAATTTAAAATGATGGCATCAGAAAAAGTATAGTATTTTTGGATATTCATTTATATAAAAATGGGGAGAGAACAGAATCTACAATACACAAGAAGGAAGTTGACACCTGTAGATATATTAGTAGAAGTAGTATGCATGCACCACACACATTTAAAGGAATAATGAAGGCACAAATGATAAGAGCTAGTAAACTTAATACTGAAGATAGTAATTTTATAGTTCAAGTTAAGGAAATGATACAAGAATTTGAGGGGAATGGTTACCCCAGACAAGTTATAAATGACATATATGAAGATGTACTGAGAGGTAGAATAGATAGATATAAGCCAATTTTTAATAGAGAAATGGAACAACTTCAGTTGTCAAATAAAAAAGAAAATGTTGTGAGGTACGTCACATTTAATCTTAATACAAATTATTTGCGTAATATAAGAGAGAGAAATTGGCTTATTTTGATGGCTATGCCGGAGATAAAAGTTATAGTAGCAGAAAAAACAGTTTGCAAACGTTAAAACAGAAGTTATGTTATAAGGATTTTAAAGAAAGAAAAGAAAGTTTGCAACGAAGAATGGGAACAAAGAAATGTTTTAATTGTAGTAGTTGTAATGATATATATGATAATGCAGATATATTTGAACATCCGACAACTAAAGTTGTTTTTATTTTTAGGACTCCCATAAACTGTAATACTACCCAAGTGGTATACCTGACTACATGTACATTATGTACATCATTTTATGTAGGTAAAACCACTAGAAAATTAAGAGAACAGATAGTAGAGCATAAATCTGAAATAAGAAGGAAAGTGTTGACAAATGCATTAAGCAAACATATTCTTGACAGTAATGATACACACAAATTTAAGTTTAGAGGTATATGTACGGTGGATAAGGGAGTTAGAGGGGGTGATATGAATAACACATTAGAATTGAAGGAATATGAATGGATAGTTAGGCTTCAAGCAGATGCCAAACCTGGTCTCAATAATGCTGTTAGTTTAAAGCCAATATTAGTAAAAAGGCAAAGAGAAAATGTTTGATTTGATGTATTTTTTTTTAATTTTTATTATATACGTTATGTTTTAAATACTTTATAATATATTAGTATTGAGCGATATTGTAAAGTTTTTAGAAATGTATTCTTAATGTATAAATTAAGAGATAGGTTTCTTTTTAAAAATTATTTGGTAGTTAGGATGATAGGCTGGCTGTAGCATGTGACTTTAAATGATTCCCTATTTAAACAATGTAATAATTTGCTGATTTTATGTACTGATGAAGGTGGTTAACACTTCTCATCAATATAACCAGCCTATGTGCAACACCTACATCTACAGCTATATCACTGGTAAAATCTGACTAAAGTTTACTAACACTCACTGTGAGGGTAAAACCTGACCTACCACAAACCCTTCTATATTTAGAGCCTACTCTAATGTAAATAATCCACCTAAATGATGACCTGAGGCAATGTAAATGCCTTTTTCACATCAATGACCTTATCTCACATGCAGCCACATTTGTGGATAATGTCTATGCTCCATTCAAGGCATGAATCATGGCACATGTCCCCATAAGACACAAGTATAATTCCATATTCAGGAATAACCCCCTACGGTGGAGCCCTGTACACACAAACTATAAAGTAAGATAAGCTAATAAAAGCAAAAATTAATTAGGGACCATGACAATGCCTTCTTAACCTGCATCATAAACCTTAGAGGTTATGCCCAATATTAACATGCAACAATGCTTACTCATCCTTGAGGACACAGCCAACATATTAGTGCACAAAATCAGCTCTAATGTAATCACCCTATTTCCCTAACTTTCCTCAAATTATTAGCACAATCACACCACCACAGATCACCTTTGTGCAAGTCCTAAATGCCCTTTCCAAGGCCAAAAACACTAGTTTCATGGGTCCTGATAATGTGTCAAGGTGCCTTCTAGTCAACACCAAACTTTGTTTGGTAGACTCCCTATTATGCCAGTTCAGTCTCAGATGCTTCAATGGATTTGCACCAGAGGAATGGAGAACTGTGTGAAAAATAATGATCCACAAGGGGGGATCCCCTCCTGATTTAATAAATAGACCAAGTCTTAACTGCTAAGCAATGGAATGCATCATTAATGAACTCATTAATAAGAAATAGGCAGTCTAGAAGCCCTAGCCCCAATCCATTTTGGGTTTGATAAAAGCAGATCCTGCCTCCTAAACTTGGTGCACTTATTTGAGCAAGTTACTGACACATTAGATTAGGCAAATCAGTTCACACTACCTACCTGGACCCGGCCAAGGCCTACGATACCATCCAGCTTTCTGGCATTATCAATAAGCTAATCAAACTAAATGTAAATCCCTATGTTATCTTCTAGACAAAATGGCTAACGAATAAATTCTGACTTATTAGTGTGGGAGGTACTCTCACTTCAAAAAGAGTAGTTAACAGCAATGTTCGTTAGAGATCAGTTCTAGAACCACTTCTCGTGTACTTACTTTTCTAGTATCAAGGCCAACATCAAGGGACTGTGGTAGACCAAGTTTACAGATGAATGCAAACATGAATCTGTTATTAACTTTCCATATGATTTCCTGCTTCTTCAATAGGGACTAATATGCACGACCTAATATGACCCTAAGAAGCTATCAGAGATTCTTTCCACCACTGAATATGAGATTTGCAGATCTTTGTGAGAAAGACTTGGAAATACATGGGCAAGTGTCTGACTGTCCATTGTACTGACAGTCTATTGCTACCTCATGTGGTATCTGGCAAGAGAAATCATGCTGATGGCAGCCATGATCGAGCACAGACAACACAAAGTCAGTCTTGCAGGTGGGTCTACCCAGGAAAGAACAGCTATTGCTTGTTTGTGGAGTGTAAAAATCCTAGCTTGTGGAAGTTTGGCTAGTTGCAATTTCGTGCCCAAGACAGCTCCAATGAATTCTAAAGTCTGAAATCTGGACAGGTTGAAATTTGAAATTGGCTGTGTTTATAATAATACCTAGTTTTGAGCAAAGTTAGAGCAAGGAATCACTGTCTTGGAGAAAAAGACTCCTGGTGGGGGAGAGATTATGAGCTAGTCCTCCAGCCATGGGAACACTCATAACTCCTGCAATCTGAGGGCAGCTGCAACCACTGCCACACACTTGAACACTTGGGGGCTGAGTTGAGACCAAAGGGCAGGACTCTGAAATGGAAGTCACAGTCTCACAGCTGGAAGCAGAGAAAGCTTCTGGAGCAAATGCCCAGCACATCCAATCATCCTTTCTCAGCAATGGAAGAATGGACTGTTCAGTCACCATCCAGAATTTCATCTGTTTCACAAACTTGTTCAAATGACTGAGGTCCAAAATTGGACCGAGGTCCCCGTTTCTCCTTGGCACCAAAAGAATTGAGTCAACTCTGGATCCTTGCTGGTCTGCTGAGACCTCTTGGATAACCTGCTTGTTTAGCAGTTTTACTTCCAGCGCTGTTGCTTTCTTTGGGAGGGTGGAACATAAGTTTCTTTGAACAAGGGGGAAGAGAAAGAAAGGGGATGGAGTAGCCTCTGGTTATGATCCTCTACATCCAAACATCCTGAGTGATGGATATCAAGATCGTGGTGTGGAGGGATAAGTGCCCTCAAATGCATCCAGAGTGACACAGTCTAGCAAACATTCAGGAGAGGTGGTAAGGCCTACTGGAGAATGGACTCCAATAGCTTTGGTTTTGTGGGCCACCTCTGCCTCAGGGGTGATGGCCACCATCAGAGTTCCCTCTACTGCCTGGGGGGGGGGGGGGGTGGTTCTCACCAGAATTGTTAGGAGCAAAGCCTTGTGACTTATGGAAATAAGTTATGTACTCACCATAACGTTCCATGTTTGTTGTCCATCTTGCCTATATTCTTGCTGGTCGGGTTCGGAACAGAGCATCGGTTCTGACTCGACCTAATACAAAAGCTCGAGAGCTTCCACTGGCTTGAGGCTAACCCCTATCCCATCATGCACCGGGTAAGTTACCCAGATCTTGTTTGCAAGTGAAAGCAGTAGTAGTATTTTTACATATTCATAAAAACAGGTTGCCTAACTGTAGAAGGAAGGGAATCAGACTCTAAAGCCAATAAGTATATATATATATATATATATATATATATATATATATATATATATATATATATATATATATATATATATATATATATATATATATATATAAAATCTATATATATATATATATATATATAAAATCTATATATATATATATATATATATATATATATATATATATATATATATATATATATATATATATATATAAAATCTATATATAAATAATTTATATATATATATCTACAAGATTATCTGCCCGGTCCTCCAGGAACGAAGGAGGGGGAAGGTGGGTAGGAAGCAAGAATTTGGGTGAGATACGCAACAAACATAGAACGTTATGGTGAGTACATAACTTCTTAATGTTATGTTGTCCAATCTTGCCTCAGTTTTTGTTGGTTGGGACAGCGTTCCTAGCATCTTTATCCTAGGGTAGCTCAGAATAACAAGCTCTTCAATACAGAGGAACCAAAGGAAGTCCTGTCCCAGGAGGCCACGTCTACTTTGTAGTGAGTAATAAAGGTATGAGGCTTCACCCATGTGGCAGCTGCACAAATAGAGTCCACAGGAAGTCTAGCCTGGAAAGCAGAAGATGTTGAGACCACTCTTGTGGAGTGGCCCTTCACTTTGCCTGACAATTGTCGGTTATTATTACTGTATGAGAAGGAAATGCAGTTTGTAAGTCATTTAGACAAAGTTACTTTAGAAACTGGCAATCCCTTCCTTTTGTCTGAAAAGGACAAAAATCTGGTCAGACTTTCTGAAATCTTTGGGCCTATGCAAATAAAAGCATAGCTGTCTGTGTACATCTAGTTGATGCAATCTGTATTCTGCCTTGTCGCTATAGTTGGGAAAGAACACTGGTAATTCAACAGATTGATACAGATTGTTTTCTGAACAGACTTTCGATAAGAAAGAGGGATTACTTCTTAGGGATACTCTGTCTTTGTGAAAAATTATATAAGGAGGGCATATAGAGAGAGCTTGGAATTCCGACACTCGTCTGGCGGAGGTAATGGTTACTAAGAAAAGAGTTTTCCATGACAGAAACTTTATATCACAAGATGATGCAGGTTCAAAGCGGGGCAAGACTAAGGCAGAAAGAACAAAATTTAGGTCCCAAGGGGCTGGATGATCTCTGATTGGGGGTCTGAGTAAGAAGGTACCTTTCAAAAAGGCCTTACATAACCTATGGGACATGACAGACAATCCCATCTCACCAGAATAAAAATTAGAGATGGCTGCTAATTGTACCCTGATGGAAGCTGCTCCTGCCCCTTCATCAAAACGTTTGGCGAGACATTCTAGAACTGCTGTGATAGGAGCTGTAAAAGGTTCTATATTTTGCTTAACAGCCCAGCAAGAAAATCTTTTCACTTACTTGAATACAGTTTCCTCGTAGATGGTTTGTGGGAAGAAACAAAGATATGTTTAACTGCAGGAGAAAAAAACGTAGCACCTGGCTAAACGTGGAACTGGAGCAGCCATGCTGTCAACTTGAAGGTCTGGATAGAGAGATGGAATGTTCCTGGTGAGTGGGTTAAAATGTCTGGAACTGGGTCCAGAATCCATGGCTCCTCCACAAGATGAGCCGAGAGAAAGGGGAATCAAATTTGTCAAGGCCAGCAACGTGCAATGAGTATCACAGTGCTTTTCAACGTGCTGGCTTTCTGAAGTACTTTGGGTATTAAGGGGAAAGTATAGAGAAGTCTCGGGTGCCAGTCATGAACAAGTGCATCCCTTGGTGACTTCCCCAGAGGGGGAATGAGGGCAAAGTCACTGCTGCATTTAGCATTCACAAAGGTGATGAAAAGGTCGCAGCAAGGCTGGCTCCACTTCTGGAAGATTTCTTCCAAAATTTCTAGTTTTAGGGACCACGTGTGAGGCAACAGAATCACTCTGCTGAGTTTGTCTGCTAACGTGCTGGATTTGCCTGGGATATGCATAACTATCAGAAACCGTGGAGAACTGACAGCCCATTGCCACAGCCGTTGCACCTCTCAACATAGGGGATACACTTTGGTTCCTCCCTGCTTATGTACCACACTACTGACATGTTATCTGTCTGAATTGCAACTGTTCCTATCAGAAGAGTCCTGAAATGCCTGCAATGCATAACAGCACCGCTCTTATCTCAAGGACACTGACGTGCAAGTGGCTCTCGTGTTCTCGCCATAAGCCTTGGACAGTCTTTCCCAGATAATGCCCCCACCCCCACCCACCTGATCTGAGAAGCGTCCGTGGTCAGTACTGCTGCTGGTTCTGGAAATACAAATGGAGAGCCTAAGGACAACTGCTCCGTCTGTAGCCACCAGAGAAAATCCTTCTTGCTTGATTCCATAATGATTACCTGTGTGACAGAGGAAGATCCTGCATGGACCACTGGGCAAAGAGTAACCACTGTAGAACCCTCATGTGCAGCTGTGCTAGAGGAACTAGAAGAATTGCAGCTGCCATGGTGCCCAGAACAAGTAATACGTACCTCGCTTAAATCCTTCTTTTTGACATCAAGATCCTGATTTGCCGGTGAAGGGACTGAATTCTCTCGGTGGTAAGTTTTGCCACCATCTCTGTTGAATCCAATTCTGCACCTAAGAATGTAGTGTGCTGTGAAGGCGACAAGGCAGACTTTTTGAAGTTTATTGCAATGCCTAGCCTGGCGCAAAGAAGTATCGTTTTGTCCCTTGCTTGCAGTAGTAGACGCTTGGTGGTGGTGGTCAGGAGCCAGTAGTCTATTTATGGAAACACACGGAATTCCCAACGTGTCACGTGGGCCGTAACCACTGCCATGCATTTGGTGAACACTCTGGGGACTGCAGTGAGACCAAGGGGCACGGCTCGAAATTGGTAATGACGGACTCCCAGCCGAAAGCACAAGTGTCTCCTGGATTGCCTGTCCATTTTTATATGATAGTACGCATCTTGGAGATCCATCTAGCACATCCAATAATCTTTCCCGAGAAAGGGGAATATAGACTGCAGTGTCACTATCCGGAACTTTGATTTTTTTTTTTTTTTACAGATTTGTTCAATCTGCTGAGATCCAGAATGGGTCTCCAGTCCCCCATCTTTTTTAGAACTAAAAAGAACCTTGAGTAAGTTCCAGATCCAATCTGGTCTGTGTGGACCTCTTGGAGGGCTCTTCTCTAGAAACTTGTGCATTTCTGCAGTTGCTTCATATCTCTGACCAGGTGGGGCATCTGGAATGGACTGATTTATGGGAGGAGGAGTAGAAAAGGGAATGTAATGACCTCTGTATATGATTGACTGTACCCCATTTGTCTTGAGTGATTTCCAACCAGGCGTTTGGGTACACTGACAAACGTCGCCAGACTGCCTCCAGAGAAGAGCAGCTGGGCCTCCTTTCAGGAGCACTGGAAGGGTCAGCCAGAAAATGTATCTGTCAACCTGATTCTGTGGACCCCCTCTGCCACAAGGTCGGCATTTTCCATTATTAACCCCCCCTCTGCCCCTGGGGGGGGGGGGTGTCACCATGTTCGTCAGAAAAAACTTTTTGGGACTTGCGGAACCACATTTTACCACCTTTCTTGCCTGTGGGATAAGGTCTAGATGGGGAGGAAAAATAGACTCCAACGGCAGACAACGTTTTTCCCTCCTGCTTGCACCTGGTCAAAGTTTCTTTCATCTTTGGTCCAAAAAGGGAAGAACCATAAAAGGGAGTGTTGGTGAAGGAAGACCTGAAGGGCTCAAAGTTGCAAAGATGCATCCAGGAATGCCTCCTTAGGGAAATTCTTGTCGCTGCTGTGCTGCTTGCTCCATCAGCTGCATATGAAATCAGTCTCATGGAGGAGTTGACAATTGAGTTGAGGGTGGAGAGCTGTGAGGATCCTTTGTCCATGATCCCTGAAGATATAGTACCCTGAATGGCATCTCCTAGCTCTTTGAGGAGATCTCTTTGAAGCCTTGTAAAGTGGGTCAGGTAATTCAGTGACTGCAGAGTAAAGGCCGCTGAAGAAAAAGAATGCTTTCCGTACCTGTCCATAGTCCATGATTCTTTATTGGGAGGATGAACAGATAATGAGGTTTCCGATAATTCCATCTTAGTGGCCACCGCCACCACCATCGCATCTATAGGGACGCCCTTGGCTAGGAACTCTTCCATCAGTAGGGGCAGTGATAAATTTATTGGGCCTCCACTGAACAGGCTCCACTGTATCAGGGGAAGTCCAGGCCTTACGAGACATAACATTAAGCAACTGGTCATAAGGGAGAGTCACCCAGGAGGTGAAAGGGCAAGACCCAAAAGTCTCCAGGTATACTGATTTGTCCTCTGAAGGGATGGTGGGCTTCCAGCCACCCCTCTGTTTCAGGATCTCAAGGATGTCAGCAAGAGAGACATCCTCAGAGGGGGGCCGTGGGGACCCTTCTGAATCATCCAGATCAGTATCGGACATGACAGACTCAGGGTAGTCTATGTGCTTCCTCTTGCACAGTCTCTTCCGAGGGACTTCCTCACAGGGATACTCTGGTGAAGTTTCGGAGGAGACTAGGCCACCCGCAGGGGCTTCCTGCGGCTCTGGGTCTCTACGACTGGGAGGAAGAAGTGACGATGAGACCAACACTGGCACTTGGGAGGGAAGAGAAACTGGGCCAGAGAGTGGAGTTGTCTGGGTGACAGCACCCTCTCCGTCAGTTTAAAAGCCCCCTTGCTCCACCCCGAAGAGATCCCCCGCTCCGGATAGGAAGGGGACCGGCTCCGAGGCAGAGCGGGAGGGTCCAAACCCAATGTCGGAGCCAAGCTCAACCTCACTAAGGCACAGAGTTGTAGAATCAGATCAGACAACAGTCCGCGCCGACTCCCCTCCCCAGACCTGATGGATAAGAGCGTCTGCTTCCAGACCCTTTGAAATCCGATGGACCCGAAGAAGTCGGAGCAGATGCTGGAACAGAGTATCCCTGAAGGAGGTCCTGGTTTTGACGGTTCCACTACTATCAGACCCACAATCTCTGGCTCACAAAGCACAAGCTGGGCTGGAGGAGGAATTGGACATGGTGCTTTGGCTGGTCCCGATTCCTTTGGGGTCAGTGACGATAAAATTTTTGCCAGTGACTATGTTCAAAGCAGTCTCTTCACCACCCGCTCCACATCATCATCATCAGATAATCTCCTGGAGGAATGGGAAGAAAAGGAGATTCAAGCCCTCTCCAGAATGGGTGATCTCAAATTTGGAGTGAGCAGCTCCAAGACAGGAGACTATGTTGTAATCGAGAACTCTGTCGGCATCGTGGACATAGATGGAGCCGAACAGGTTGACTTTGTATCATCAGAACTATGAGTCCTCGGTTCCGATTCCATAATGTTTTAGGAGTCATAATGGCAGATCTTTTGGATCCTTTTGAATGGGAAGTAGAGGGAGAAGTATGTTTGGAGCTCTGAGAACCCTCTAATGACTCCCAGAAAGGACCTTTTAACAAGCCTCTCACCATTAATTTATTTATTCACTCTTGAAGAACCCTGCTTCTGAAACCATGGCAAATAGTACAAGGATCTTGCAAATGGATGGCACCAAGACAATACACACAGTTAGTGTGTCCATCCGTAAGAGACATCTTTTGTGCACATTTTTAAATCCTGATTTTCTCAATTCTTTTGGATACTTATTTTTTTCTTTTGACATTGTTTACAATTAGGAAAAAACACCAACAGAAAACAGCAACACTCCTAAGTTTGTAAAAGGTAGAGAAAAAATTCAAAAAACGACTAACACACAATGGAGCCTACTAACTACATCACACCACACAAGAAATTACTCCAAGGCTTTCCAGAAAGGTCGCAAAAACACCAAAGGATGGATTTAACTATCTAAATGAAGAACACCATAAGCTACTTTAATGACAACAATCCTATGAGAAACTAAGATAAGTATAGAAGAGAACCCTCTAACTTAAACGGATTCCCCAGGTAAGAAAAAAAAAAACAACAACGCAGGGAAGGGGAGTGGCCCTCTAAGTTAAACGGGCCGCTGAGAGCCCTCTAACTTAAACGGGTCTCGCACAAGAACAAGAGGGGAAAATACACGCTAGAAAATATGAACAGGGGTTGTAAATCTATCGCACCTTACAGAAAAATATTTTATCTGAAACTATTATAAAATAAATAGCAATATGTTACTTAGCCAATGAGCCAGTCAGAAGACATCCCGGTCGCCTGAGCGGCAAACGAGATCTGGGTAACTTACCCAGTACATCATGGGAACAGGGGTTAGCCTAGAGCCAGTGGAAGCTCTCGAGCTTTTGTATTAGGCCGAGTCAGAACCAATGCTTGGTTATGAACCCAACCAGCAAGAATTGAGGCGAGAATTGACAACATAACATCCACAATTTCTTTCCTTCCTTCTGGTTTCTAGAGACGATCCTCTTGCTGTAGAATATCACATCTCTACAGCAGAAATAGTTTTTATGTCTCATTGACTTCTGGATAGCATCTCTCTAATGTTTGGCCCAAAGTGTGTTGAGCACTTGGAGGCATTGACAAGGAATGTTTTAAATTGCTCCACAAAGTTGCATAGTCACATCCAGGCATGCCATCTGACAGTTATGCCAGTGCCCACAGCTCTATAAGTGCCTTCTGTCTCAGTGCAAAGAGATGCACAGATGCATTCAATGGGGATTGGGGGGGTGGCCAACTGAGAGTCAACAGTCTTCTGCTCTATTGCAGATAAGGATCGTGTGAGAGATTTGGAGAGCTCCTTGGTTAAATCCCCCTGGAAGCGCGCTGTGTGCACCAAATACTTCATCACCCTAAGTGGAAAGGACACTGGAGCATAGACTCACTTTTCAAACATGTTCAGTGCCAGAGACTCCTTGTTAGAGAAAAGGACAGTGGAATTTTCTTTGGCAATTTCCTTTTTGGTGGGAATCACAGAATCAATAGTGAGAATCTGGCTTCAATAAGGAAAATAATTTGGGAAAAGTAGAAACTTATCAGGTTTACATGGAATCAAGTTTGGCCACATCTGTTTTTTTCCATGCCTGCTTAGAGATTAGATGAATCATCTTGTCTGCAGGAGGAACCACCCAGAAAGTAGATAGGCCAGCCTCAAAAGCCTCAAAAAATACTTACTCATCCTGGGATGGGGCTCCTGAGGAAAACCCTCTTTCTGTCTAAGCAGTTCCAGAATTTCACCAAACAAGATGTCCTCGGGGGGGGGGGGGGGGGGGGGTAAGTGGAGGACCCAACTCCTCAATGAAGTCAGTATCTTCAGTTAAGGACTCCTGGGGGAGTCAATGTGCCTCCATTTGCACTCATGTTTCTGATGGACCTCTCCAGTGGGGTGCTCTGGGGAAGGCTCAGAAGCTGAATGGAGTCCTCAGTATGGACAGAATCAAAACTTTTAAGAACTGGCTATCCCAATGGGACAGAAAGTGTAAGATCTGGACTCAGGGAACTCCTGTGAGAAGGAGGGGGAAGTCTGCTCTGTCAAACGAGAAAGCATTCTCAGTACCAGAGATGACGCCTGTAGAAGCCAAAATGCTTAACATGAATTATTCTGGGAGTCCTGCTCAATTTGGCTCTGAAACCAACATCAGAGCTAAACTATCTAGTGCTGAAGCTCCAAGGGGAAGGGACAGCTCAGTGAACCTTGGAGTGGAGTCAAGTTGAGCCAGGCACCCCGTCGCCCAGTCCAACGCTGGCACATTGGCTTAGACAGCCATCTGAGTCCCAACCACTCAGAACTGAATGGCTCAGTGATACCGTTGGAGTTGATGAAGACCAGGTGTTTGGATATGACATAGAAATACCCAGGGTAACGCCCGGATCAAACACTCCCAAAGTCTACAGGATGGATCAGGATAGGAGAACTAATTGGGTGATGAGATGGGCCCATGTCTTCCCAGCTCCAAATAGGGCTGGGGGCCAGAACAAATCCCAGCTGGATTTGGGTCCTGAGGAACTTCTCATTCTATCTACACACTTTGGACTGACTCTTGGAAGATTACACCGATATGAGTGATGAACCAGTGGAGAAAGGTTTGTACATGCAATGGAAAGGTCTCTCCTGGTGGATGGGGATCACAACCTGGGCAAAATCAGAGTTCCGTAGAACATTATGGTTCTGGCAAGGCAGGAGTGCTGGATTCAATGAATATAGGTTTCAATGCTGGAGTTGGATCCAATGACTTGGAAATCTTCAGGGCTGGGAAGAAGGTGGTAAGTGATCAGGTGACTGCTTCTTAAAGTCTTTTGACTTCTTTTCTTTAGGCTTTTTTCAGCCCAGAAATTTGTCAGCAGCCTTTTTTGTAAGAGGAGAAAGAGAGCAGAAGCAGTAAAGTGAGAAAGGGGAACTTCTCTCTCTGAGGCAGGGAGGAGCTTCTTGGTAACTAATTTGTTCGTCTTTCTCCACAAGCGTCCTGTGATCAAAGGCAATGCAAGTAGGACATTGTTCTTCCAGATGGGGAGCTGCTAAACAGCTGACACACGTGTGCTTCCAAGCTGGGGATCGTGTGGCTGCAAGCCATCCATTTTTTTTTAAACAAGGGGGTTTTTACCTGACATGATAAACAAACAGTAACCACAACAGTAACAGCAAAAAACATGAATACCAACAGTAAAGAATAGTTGTGTAAAATCTTACCATAACCATATATGTCCTTCTCTTCCATGTTGCAGTATTCTTGGTGTGGGATTTCCCGCCTCAGGCGACCCGTACTATGGCTCCTATACAAAAGCATCAGCTTGGCTACTGTAGTTGCGTGGGACGTCACACACAGGGCCATAAACCAGGGGCCGTAAAATGTGACATCTGCACGCACAGACCTAAGAACTTAAAAGCCCGGTAGGACAGTTCGAAACAGAGTAGCAAGTGATGTTAACCATAGGATCAAGTGCCAGTTGATGGCCGGATTGGCCATAGTGTATGGTATATAACCACCAGGTGACCTAAGACAGGTCAATAGTTAGAGAGAGAAGGCATAGCTCTCAACCTTCCATCTCCAAAATGAGGAACTCTAGCCCTCATAATGAGGAACAAATGGACAAAATGTGGAGCACATACTAACGGCTTACTAACAACTTCAACTAGGAAGGTCATAGGATGTGGTTAAAGTATGCTGTTTTTACTTATAAAGAAGATCTTTTAATGCATTAATATGATTCATTTATATTTACCATGGATTTCACTTAAAAAAATTCCTAACACTGAATGTGTGCCAGAGTCTTTCAATGTGGAACTTCGAGGAACATGGACATTTTAAGACCCCAAATGAGGTACGTTCCTCGTAATGAGGTACACTTGAGAGGTATGAGAGAAGGAAAGAAATGGGGGTTAGGTGGGTGGGAAGGAATACTGCAAAATGGAAGAGAAGGACATCTATGGTTATGGTATGATTTTACACAATTATTCTATGTCCTTCTATTCCCATGTTGCAGTATTCTTGGTCTGGGAGAGTACCACAGCTTAAGACGGAAGGAAGGGTGGAGGTAGAAGTAGCTGATTCCACAAAGCCCTGCAAAATTGCTCTGGCAAATCCTGTTTGTGCTCTGGAGACATTGTCTAGCTTGTAGTGTTTGGTGAAAGTGTGAATGGTGGATCACGTAAGCTGCTTCCAGGATGGATGCAGTGTCCAAGCCCTTTAGGAAGGTTTTGGAGGCTGCCACTGCCCTGGTAGAGTGAGCCTTTACTCCCTTGTGGAAGTTTTTTGCCATGGTGTGAATAACATAGGCAAATAGTTTTCTTTATCCAACATGAGATGGTTTGTTTGGAGACTACCTTGTCCAGGGCCCTGGAGTGGAAGGAAACAAAAAGCGGATTGGATTTTCTTATGGAATTGGTTTTGTCTAGGTAAAACCTCAGCTGTCTGTGTACATCCAGGGAGTGGAGTATCCTCTCACTTTTATTGGTAGGAGTGGGGAAGAAGGTGGGTAAATGAACAGATTGGTTTAAGAACAGATCGTTGACCACCTTAGGCATAAAGGGTTGGTCCATAAGGTTACCCTATCCTTGTGGAAGGTAGTTTATGGAGGACATGCCATTAGGGCCTGCAATTCTGACAGCCTCCTGGCTGAAGTTATAGCCACTAGCAGTACTGTCTTCCATGTGTACATTTGCAGAGTAGCCGTACTAGCTGGTTCAAATGGGGACTGTTTGAGTTTTTCCAGAATGAAGTTCAGGTCCCATGGTGGAGGAATGGGTTTTCTTGGTGGTCTGATGTGCAAGACCCCTTTTAGGAATAGTCTGACATCGAGACTGGCTAGTAGGAGAGGATTTAGTGGCAGGCAGGGTGAAATAGCTGAAAGGTGGACTTTCACTGAAGAATATGCAAGTCCCATCTTAATGAGTTGACACATACAGGCAAGAACTAGGGGTGGATCTGTGAGGCATGGATCCCTGTCCTTGTTTAGATACCATTTGAAAAATCTTTCCCATTTAGATAAGTAAGATTTCCTAGTAGTAGGCTTCCTGGCCTCCATCAGGACTGAAAGTGCGTCCTCTGAGTAGTGGTGCCTGAAGGGAATTAAAAGTTTATCACCCACAGTGTCAGGGCCAACATCTACAAGTGTGGGTGAATGAGGGTTCCCTTTTGTTGTGTCAGAAGGTCCACCTTGTGGGGTAACTTGTGGTGATTGCCCTTGGCTAGGGAGAGAAGTAGAGAGAACCACTGCTGCCTTGGCCAATAGGGAGTCACCAGCAAGATTTTTCGTTAGTCTCTCCTGATTTTCAGGAGTACTTTTTGAATTAGTGGGAAGGGTGGAAAGGCATATAGAAACCACCCATTCCATGAAACGCTGAATGCATCTATCCTCCATGCTAGTGGAGAGTGGATCTTGGTGCAGAAGGTCTGCAGTTGTCTGTTCTGGGGTGAGGCAAACAAATCTACATGAGGTGTGCCCCACCGGTGGACAATGTCTAGAAAGACATCCCTGTCCAGCATCCATTTGTGATTCAGAGAGGATGTCCTGCTGAGATCATCTGCTTGTTTGTTGCCCTGCGAGGGGATGTAGGATGCCTGCGAGGGCAAGTTGTGCTGAAAGGCTAGGTCCCAGATTCGTAAGGTTATTCTGCAGAGGAGGTAGGCTTTTGTCCCTCCTTGCTTGTTGAGGTACCATATAACTGTGGTGTTGTCTGTTAGGATTAGGGGAGCACCTGCTTGTAAAAGAGGAAGGAAGGCTTTCAATGCCAGTAGAACAGCTGTTATTTCCCTCACGTTGACATGTTTGTTCTTTATGGAAGACTGCCACTTTGATTGCACCCTGTAGCTTGACATTGTAGCTCCCCATCCTAGCTCTGATGCATCTGTATGCATGACCCAGTTTGGGGTGGGTAACTGCAGTGAAAGGCCCGGGTTCAGCTGAATTTGCAGAATCCACCATTTTAGTCCTGGTTTTAGGCAGGGCAAGAGGGTAATTTCTTGCTCTAAAGGATGCTGGTGGTGTGACCATACATTTTTTAGATACCACTGCAGCTTTCGCATGTGCATTTTGGCTAGTGGCAGCATGGGAATGGTGGTTGCCGTTAGACCCAAGATTCATAGGAATTGTCTTGTAGTTACCTGCTGGGTCTGTAAAAGGATTTTGAAGTGTGTGGATAAGGGACTGATATTGTCCTGGGAAAGAAAAGCTTCCATCATGTCTGTCTTGATCCTGCAACCCAGAAATGTTTTGTCTTGTTCCGGGGTCAACAATGATTTTGGGATGTTGAGGGTGAACCCCAGTCTTTGAAGCAGGGAAATGGTTTTGCAGAATTTCCTTGCATTCTGCAAAAGGCTATGGCAGGTGCCATGCATTTTGTGAACACACTGGGAGCAGTGGACAAACCAAAGGGCAATGCTGTAAACTGAAAGTGAGAGGAGGGTCCAGAAAAATGTAAGAATTTTCTGTGAGAGGGTTGTATGAGGATGTGCAGATATGCTTCTTTTAGGTGCAGTGTGGCCATGAAAGCCTGGGCTTGTATAAGGAGGAGTAAAATTTGTAGAGACAACATTCTGAAGGTGGGAAATTTAGGAATAGGTTTAGAAAGGAAAGGTCTAGGATAGGCCTCCATGGTCCATCTTTTTTTGGGACCAGAAACAGTCTTGAGTAGAATCCTTTTCATTCCTGCCCTATGGGGACAGGCTCTATAGTTCCCAGGTTCAGAAGGTCTTGTAAAATCTGATGGAAGAGGTGTCTCTGATTTCTTGGGGGGAATGGTATACCCCTTAAAGGAGGCCTTTCTCTCCAAGAAAGGAAGCATACTTTTTGAACTACAGCCAGAACTCATTTGTCTGTGGTGATGGTTTTCCAAAAGGGGAGGCAGTGGGAGAGGCAGGCAGACAGGGGAAGGTGAGAAAGGCAGTCATGCATTGTTGGGTCCTCCTCTGTCTTGAAAGGGCTGTCTAGTGGGGGGCTGAGAGACAGCCAGCCTGGAAGAAGTTTGCCTTCTGGTCCCTCTTCTGTGCCTGGAAGAGGAAGGGTCCAGCAGAGGAGGGATTTCTTCTGACAATATTTTTGCAGGGTAATTTCTGTAATATTTAGGAATAGGGGACACCAGAAGGTGCTTGATGTCTTACAATTCCTTAGTCTTTTCTTGTAGGTTTTTAGAAAGGTCTGCTGACTGGTTTTCCAAACAAAAGGTTAGGGTCTAGAGGAGCATATAAGATTTTAGACTTTAAATCCTCTGGTAAGTGTTGTAGACGTAGCCAGTAATATTGCCTAAGTACAGAGGCGGAGGCTGCAGACTGTGCAGAGGCCTCAGCAGCATCATAACTATATCTAATGGAATGTCTGGTTACTTGGGCAGCCAGAGACAGTTTAGATATATTTTAGATTTAGTGGGGCAGCCTGGAGTAGCAGCCAGAAGAGTAGAGGCTTGGGAGACAAGGTCCACAGCATACTTGGTCATATGGGTTTGATAATTGATGGCTCTGAAGGCCAGCGTGGAAGACGTGTAAACCATCTTTCCAATTCTATCCATAGTTTTACTGTCCTTGTCAGTAGGTAGGAAGAGAGGCAGACAGAATCAGTCTGGATTGTTTGTCTGGTGATACTGCAATCACAGCAGGGTCTGCAAGGGGTGGTTTGACTAGGAATTTCTGGTCATCAGGCACTTTGTAGAAGACATCCGGCTTCTTAGGGGCTGGAGGTTGTGAGTCTGGGGTTTTAGATGCTGATGAAAAGGCATCTAGGTAACCAGGGATGACAGGGGGTACGGCAGAAGGGGAGGGAGATTCCACTTGCAGTAACTCAAAATATCTCTTTTGAGTTGCAGACATTTGTTAGGTGTCCCACTTGAAGTATTCCTTCATTTTTGTAATGGTCTTTCCAAAGGTGATATTCTCTGGAGGGGAGTCCCCTTCGATGGATTCTTCATCAGGGGAGTAGTATTCCTGAGGAGAGGCTACATGAGAGTTATATGAGATGGATTCAGCTGAAGATGAATAATAAGCCTCTTGCTCTTCTTCCCTGTCTTGAATAGTGGGAGGAGGAAGAGAGGAGGCAGAGGCAGTTCTAGGGCTGAGTAGAGGAAGGGTAGCTGGAGAAGATGCTGTGGGCCCAAGGGCTATGAAGGCCTGCATCAAAGAGGAGGTAAAGGACTGCCAATCAGGCAGACCTTCAGAGGTTGTGGCCAGATGTTTGGTTTTCGGTTTCTTTTTTTAATGGAGTGGCCTTAGGCGAAGGCCTGGAATCCGGTGCATGGCTAAGAGTGGCAGTGTCAAGTGGAGGGATCCTGGTCAGAGGCCGGCTGTGTCTGGTTCCCCCTCGACATCGGTTGCAGCTGATGTCTGAGTAAGCTCCGTGGATGTGCCAGTCATCAACTGAGAAGTGGCTTCCTTGAAGGTCGCCAAAGTAGACAGATCTAGCAGACGTCCCTCAACTCCCAAATCGCCTGCTGACGAGGCATCCGAAAGCAGAGGGGCAGTAGAAGTGAGCCTTGGAATCTTGGCCTTCTTCCACAGTGGTTCAGTCGGAACTTTTGAACTGGGATCCATCTTTAGCGCTAGTTTAAGTTGCTGGTTTTCTAGGGATAGATTGAGGGCAGCCAGATGACTACGTGGGATCTTGGGTACGAAGGATTGGCAAATTGATCAAGCGGTATGGTCGTTCTCTCAGCCTAGGCAAACAATGCAGCAGTCGTGTGCATCTTTATGAGGTATCTGCCACCCGCACTGGCATTTACCCTTTTTATTTGACACTGGTTAAAGGTTAATACAGCAAACCAAGCTTTAGCTAGAAGTCAAAGAAGAGAAAACCCTAACAGGGTACTTAGCTTTTAGACGTCTTGTAGTGAAGAAGCAAAGCACACGATGTGACGGTCATCTGCGGCTGAAATGTTCTGAGGTCTGTGTGTGCAAACGCCACATTTAAGGCCCCTGGTTTATGGCCCTGCATGTCACGTCCCACACAACTACATTAGCCAAGCTGAAGCTTTTGTATAGGAGCCGACATACGGATCGCCTGAGGTGGGAAATCCCACACTAAGAATACTGTAACACAGGAATAGAAGGACATCCACTATTACAACTACACTAGGAAAAAATTACTATTAACAACTACACTAGGAAAAATGCACTATAAACAACTATGACAAACTAAGCTAAACTTCTAACATAAGAGAGCTAAAGAAGAGAGGGCATCAAAAGGGTGATGAATAGAAATAATGGGCGAAATCCGAAAGACTTTTTGTTATTGTTGATATGGGAAGATACAACTAGGAAGAAAAAGGGACAGCAAATAAAGAGCAGGATAAACTCATAGATGAGATACAACCAGGTAAAAACCTTGACAGCGTAAACCCTGCCTAAATGAAGAAGATTGCTTCCATAGCAAATGAGATCTGAGGTAACTCTTCTTTCCTTTTGATGAGATGCCTACTAACTATGAACCTGTTTGTCTGTCTGCCAGCCATTTCCTATTGCATATAACCAGCACACCATTTTTATTTTTTTAACATAGACAATTTTACTATTCAAGGGCAGCAGGCACTGAATTTCTAGATGAAGCACTGAAATGCAAAGTTGCCTGCCAGCAGCAACCCCTTCATTAGTTACAGTTCTCTTTAATGTTGAATTATTCAGGTGATTTTTACTTCAGCAGTGAATGTGCATATTGACTGTTACTGGTGGATTATAATTATAGAAGTTTGAGTGGCCTTTTATGGCTGAAATGTTGTGAAATGGGTAGCTTTTTTCATTACTGGTTCTGATGTTTTGTTTCACTGCTTACTCGATAACTGTTCAAAACAAGAAGTTATGTACTCACCATAACGTTCAATGTATTTAGTCCATCTTGCCTCACATTCTTACCCATGGATTCGGAGCCGGCCTATTTTACTAGCTCAAAAGTCTCTGATTGGCTGGGCTAAGAGGGTATCCCATAGTACACTGCTTCGCATCCCCAGATCTAGTTTGCTGCTAACAACCCAGTTACTGCATACATAGCACACATCCATACAAACAAATTTATTCAAAGGGACTCTGCAGAATAAAATCTAACTTCCAAATCCTCCAGGCAGGGGGAAGGCGGGAGGGTAAGTAAGAATGTGAGGTGAGATGGACTACATACATCGAACGCTATGGTGAGTACATAACTTCTTGATGTTATGTAGTCCTATCTCACCTACATTCTTACCCATGGGACAGCATCCCTAGCACCTACAACCTGGGTGGCTCATAGGAAAATACTCCTGAGAATTGTGGAGCCAAATGAAGATCTGCCCCTGGAAACCACGTCCAATTTGTAATGAGAGACAAAGGTGTGAGGAGAAGTCAAAGTGGCCGCAGCACATACATCATCCATCGACAATCTAGCTTGATAGGCTGTGGATGTGGAAACCGCTCTTGTGGAGTGGGCTTTAGGTAGAAAAGGCATATTTTTACCTGCTGTCTGATAGATGAAGGAAATACAGCTGGCTACCCATCTAGAGAGTGTGACCTTTGATACTGGAGAACCAGACCGGTTTTCCGAAAAGGAGACAAAGAGTTGGTCAGCTTTCCGGATATCTTTCGTCCAGTGGAGATAGAAGCGTAACTGTTTATGTACATCCAACTGGTGAAATCTGAATTCTGCCTTGTTGGAAAAATTGGGGAAGAAAACTGGCAGCTCAATAGACTGATTTATATTAGACACAGAAGCCACTTTGGGAAGGAATGACTGGTTTGGTCGAAGAGAAACACTATCTTTATGGAAGATCAAATATGGGGGTTTGATTGAGAGGGCTTGAATTTCGGAGACCCGCCTCGCTGAAGTGATTGCTGTTAAAAATGCTGTTTTCCATGTAAGAAATTTTAACCCGCAGGTAGCTGCAGGCTCGAAAGGTGGAAGAGTGAGGGCTTGAAGAACAAAATTGAGGTCCCAGGGCATAACAGGTTGGGATACTGGGGGACGAAGCAATAGGGAACCTTTAAGGAATGCTTTACATAGTCTGTGTGCCATAAGGCTAGGCTCACTGGCCACGTGGAAGTTTGATATAGCTACCAGCTAAAGTTTGATGGTGGCTGATGCGGACCCCTGATAGAACAGTATGTACAAAAATTCCAAAATGGAATCAATTGGAGCCGTGTAGGGATCAATGCCTCTAGAATGAGCCCAGATAGAGAACCTTTTCCATTTGCTAAAGTAGATTTTTCTAGTGGATGGTTTATGAGAGGACGACAATATATGGACTACTTCCGGCGAAAAATTATGACATCTGACCAACTATGGAAGTGGAGTAGCCAGGCTGTCAGCCGGAGTGTCCAAAGAGAGGGGTGGAACTGTCCCAACATGTGCGTCAGTAGATTTGGAAGGGATTCCAGAATCCAAGGAGTATCCACAATGTAAGGTTGAAGGAAGGGGAACCATACTTGCCGAGGCCAGTGTGGGGCAATCAGAATCATCCTGCTTCCTAAGGATTGCACTTTCTGAATCACCCTTGAGAGAAGGGGAAATGGAGGGAAAGCATAAAGCAGACCGGAGGGCCAATTGAGAGCTAGAGTGTCCCTGGGTGATTCCCCTGGTGGGGGCGACCAGCGAGAAGTAGTTGCTGCATTTCGCATAGAGAGGGCTGGCACAAATGTCGCAGCAAGGTTGACCCCATCTGCTAAAGATTCGCTCTGCAACCACGTGATTCAGGGACCACTCGTAGGGCATAAGAATCGCCCTGCTTAGCTTGTCCACTATTACACTGGTCTTCCCCGGAATGTGCGTTGCCACCAGAAACCGTTGGGAAGCTATTGCCCAATGCCACATGCGCATGGCCTCCCTGCATAGTGGGTAAGATCGGGTTCCTCCTTTCTTGCTGAGATACCACACTGCTGACATGTTGTCTGAGTGTATCGCAATGGTCCCTAGAGGTAGAACTTCTTGAAGTGCCTGCAACGCAAGAAGCACTACTCTCATCTCCAGGACGTTTATGTGCAAACGTATCTCATGCTCCTGCCACGTATCTTGGACCGTCCTGCCGGGATAATGCCCCCCCCATCTGGGAGGTGTCCGTGGTCACCATGGCAACAGGGACGGGTGGAACAAAGGGTTTTCCTCCTTTCAAGTTGTTGGTGCACAGCCACCAACGGAGGTCCTGCTTGCATCTGTCTATCATTAGGATTGGATGTGATAGCGGAAGTCTTTGGAGAGACCATTGGACAAAGAGAAGCCATTTAAGAAGTCTCATGTGTAATCTCGCTAGTGGAACCAACATGATAGTAGCCGCCATGGTCCCTAGGAGTTGAAGTATCAGTCTTGCCTTCGCATGTCTCAGAGGCATCAGCGTGAGAATTTGTTGTTGCAACCCTGTGATTCTTTCTTGTGGTAAGAACGCTCGCATTTGAATGGTGTCCAACTCTGCTCCTATAAAGGTGACAAGTTGTAAGGGCAATAAGGCAGATTTTTTTCCAGTTTATCGTGATGCCTAATTGGTGACAGACTGATGGTAGCGTCCCTGGTCTGAATTAGTTGATGCCTGGTGGGGGGCGGTGAGGATCCAGTCGTCCAGGTACGGAAACACCTAGAATCCTTGATGTCTCAAGTGAGCCATCACCACTGCCATACACTTGGTGAACACCCTGGGGGCTGTGGTGAGACCAAAGGGCAGGGCTCAAAACTGGAAGTGTCTGGCTCCCAGCCGGAAGCGTAGATGACACCTGGATGCCCTGTCCATTTTGACATGGTAGTAAGCATCCTTCAGGTCGATGGAGCACATCCATACTTCCTCTCCCAACAATGGGAGAATAGACTGTAGAGTGACCATACGGAATTTGGACTTGTGTACGTAATTGTTGAGTTGACTGAGATCTAGTATGGGTTTCAGGTCCCCTGTTCTTTTAGTCACCAAAAAGAATCTTGAGTAAGTCCCTAATCCGATTTGGTCTAAGGGGACTGGTTGGATGGCTCCTTTTTCTAGCAGCTGAGATATCTCTGAGGTTGCTTGATCCCTTTAACTGGGTGGAACATCCGGGATTTTTCTTATGGGAGGGGATACTGAAGAGAATGGAATGATGTAACCTCCAGAAATTATCCTTAATACCCATCGGTCCTGGGTGATGTTTTCCCAGGCTTCTGGATACAAGGAAATTCGACCCCTGACTGGGTCCGGATAAGCACAGTCGGGCACACCCTCGGGAATGAGAAGATGGGGAGCCACGGAAGGAGTCATGGTCTCTGGAATTGCGGGGGCCCCCTCTGCCTCTGGGGCGACATCTTCCTGAATAACTCTTCCATCCCCTGCCTCGGGAGGGGGTTTCACCTTGTGCGGCAGGAAAAAACCTTTGTGATTTCTTGAACCACATCTTTCCCCCTCGCTGGGCCTTGGAATAAGGCCTAGACGGAAGGGAAAAATGGACCCCTACGGCAGACAGGGTCTTTCCCTCTTGCTCACACCTGGTGAGGGTGTCTTTCACTTTGGTCCCAAACAAGGAGGAACCATCAAAAGGGGCATCAGTGATGAAGACTTGAAGGCCTCCGCGAAGTGACACAGGCGCAGCCAGGCTTGCCTTCTAAGGGCTACCCCTGAGCTGGCCGCCCTACTCGCTCACTCGGCCACATACGAAATGAGTCACATGGACAGCTTTGCGATGGAGTTGAGGGTAGAAACCTGTGCGTTAACTGTCTGAGCCACCGCTTCATGTATGTTACCCGCAAGAGTATCTCCCAACTCCTTAAGGAGATCTCTCTGGAGCCGAGTGAAATAAGATGCGTAATTCAGTGACCTTAAGGTGAAGGTGGCTGAAGACAAGGTACGCTTCCCGTACCAGTCCATAGTCCTAGACTCCTTGTTAGGAGGATGGACTGATGAGGTAGACTCTGCAACTTCCTTCTGGGTGGCTGCCACCACCACCATGGCATCTACCGGGACTCCCTTTGACAGAAATTCTTTTCCCTGAGGGGCGGAGAGAAATTTGTTGGGGTGCCTAGGTACAGGCTCTACAGAATCAGAGTTTTCCCACACCCTTTGACAAATAAGGTCAAGAAGTTCATCGAAGGGTGGAGACACCCAGGAGGCGGAAGGTTGAGCGCCAAAAGCCTTAAGGAATACTGACTCCTCCTCGGAAGGGGTTTTGGAAGGCCAGTCTCCTCTTTGTTTCAGTATCTCCAGGATATAAAAGGAGGAAACATCATCAGAGGAAGACTTGGGGGATCCTTCAGATTCCTCAAGGTCAGTATCGGAAGTGAGAGACTCGTCCTGGGAGTCTATGTGCTTCCTCTTGCACAATTTCTTTCTGGGAGGTTCCTCAGGCACAGGCTCTAAGGGACCTTCAGAAAGTGGGGGACCACTCATGGGGGTATCCTTAGGGCCTGGCGCTCTACTGTCCAAGGATAGGTGACTGTCAGAAGCTCTCGCCGGAGTGGTAAGGGATGGAATGACCGACCCGAGTGATGTAGCTGACAACCTGGCCAGCCCGCTCCGTATGGCCTCAAAGGCGGGTCCCCCCCCCCCCCCGAGTCCGAGGACCAACCTGCCTCCAAGGCCATGACCGGGTCCCCCGAGCCGATGCACCAAGTGGGAGACTCAGAACCGAAAGATGTCCCGAAGTATCCCCTTCGGGCCCGACCGAGGAGGCCCGAGTCTCGAACCCTGTGGACGGAACTGACATGGTCGGAGCCGAGGTCGGCACCTATAAACCCAAGGGGGGTATTGGAGCCGGAGCAATAACATCACTCGGAGCGGAACATGCCGGCTCAGACAACAAAGATGTGCTCGGAGGAGGAATCATTGAAACAACCATAGGAATTGGCTCCGGAGCCGACTGGGTCAGAGCCGAAAACAATTTAGCCAACACCGGCAACTGCAGGAGCCTCTGCACCACCCTATCCACATCCAAATCAGAAAGCCTGGAGGATTTGCAGGAGATGGATGGAGACTGAGATCTCTTATCTGGTGAACCATGCCTCACACTAGGCGACAGGCTCCGAATGGGTTCGAGAATGATCGGAGCGGACGCTGAATCACTTAACACAGATACCTCCTGCGGCCCCGAAGACAGTGGAGCCGAGGAAGCAGTATCCAATACAGTAATCTTCTCCGGAGGCTCCGAAGATGCAGATGGAGCCGGAGATCTTTTCTTGGACTTGGAGGTCTTAGATTTAGACTGAGAGCTGGAGGCCGAATCTATAGCCTCCTCAAAAGATGGTTTAAGCAGTCCCTTTAGAATCAATTTGTTTTTCCTCTATTGGAGCACCCTAGGACTGAAGGTGTGGCAAAAGCTACATGACTCCTGTAAATGGATTGCTCCAAGACAGTAGAGACAGTGTGTCCATCTGTAATGGACATTTTATATCCGCACTTTGAACACTTTTTAAAGCCAGAAGGCTTATGTTCTTTCTGATCTTTAGACATATCTACAAAGGGTTAACAAACTTCCAAAACGGGCGGCGAGCACACAGCGTTCACTACAGTTAACTTCCAAATGGGTGGGAAGCCCACAACGTAGACTAGCAAACAGTACCCACAGAGAAAGAGTGAAGCTCTAAACAAACAACTGGCAACAAGGACACAAAGAGAGAACCTCTAACTTAAACGGTTCTAAAACAATACAATAAGAAACACACGAACAACTCAACTAAGGGAGGTACTAGGTCCTCTAACTAAAACAGTCCTAGCCTGTGGGAACAGTTAGGGATACCACAAAAACACACAAACACAGCAACAGCAGCAAACATTAGCTATTAAAATAGCTTTTGAGTGTAAAGCAACCAATTTCTCAAGAGAAATAAGTCAAAAAGAGGCACTTAGCCACAGCCAAGCGAGATCACGTCCGAGCTCTACAAGCAGCAAACGAGATCTGGGGATGCGAAGCAGTGTACTATGGGATACCCTCTTAGCCCAGCCAATCAGAGACTTTTGAGCTAGTAAAATAGGCCGAGTCGGAGCAGATATTCGGCTCCGAACCCATGGGTAAGAATGTAGGCGAGATAGGACTACATAACATCTACAAATTCAAAATGCACCCTAGCAAGTGGTGCTGTATTAAACAAAGAATATAATTTAACACAATCAAGGAAGTTGAATCAAAAAACACATGCATTTAATATGTGGTTCTAAAATGTGTGCCGGTGGCCGATAATTTGAAAACAGACCAAAGGTACACTTATCTGCCATTTGTCAGATGCATTTTCTATGAATGTGGGGTTTCAATGGAGTTTCAACGCATGAGAGTTTCAAGGGCAGAGAAGTTTACTGTTGTTCGTATGAAGTCTGTTTTCATTATCAGACTGTGTTTTGTTTAGCAAATTATCAATGTTTGTGCTATACATTTGAAATAAAGGTTTTAAATTAAATCCAAATATCTGTAATCGTTGTAGAGGTAAAGAAAATAGTATGGTCACTGGCAGGTATGAACAGTGTTTTATGGTAACTGTGGGGGGAGAGAGAGAGAGGCAAGTAACAGGACACTGGAATAGCTGCTGGGAGGGGAGCCGAGCCTGACTGATTACCCTGCCTAGGGCCCCATTTGACCATGATTCAGCTCTGCATCTCTTCCATCTTACTTCCCATTCAACGCATTACTCATTCAATCAGACTGAGACTAAGGGACAGCACCAACCATTTTCTTCTAAGGAATCTAGAACATTTGCTGAAACAAAGAAACGGAATCCATGGAAAATATCCAAATCCCTTACCAACACACAAGACTGCACAGAGCTATGCAACATATTCAACAGTTCCATAAGAAATGCTAAATTAGACTGTTGTACATTAAAGACAAAAGGCTCTAAAAGCAAGTCCTAAACCAATCTAGGAAGGGAAAAAAATAAAATCACTCCTTTGTAATTACACTCCCCTTACTGAAAACCAGACTACTGCAATTAATAATCTTCCATAATCCAATTAATCTGCAATCTTCTAGACACCAATTAGGTTAGTGGTGGTGAAACCAGTTTTGTGTAAATTTTGTAAAAGAAGCACTACTACTTACTACAGCTGACAAGGCAAAACTGGTCTGCTTTGTTTTTTGGTGACGTTGAAATGCATAAGAGTTCTTGCACTTCATTTTGGTGGCTAGATTTTGTGGCAGTTGAACTGCAGAAGTGCGAGTGTGTATGTATGCATGTCTGTGTATATATGTAGACAAATGATTTTTTGTGAGTGTGTATACATACATGTGTGTGTGTGTACATATATATATATATATATATATATATGTATATATGTATATATATATATATATATATATATATATATATATAAACACTTTGGAATCTCAAAATACTGAAATATCGAATTTCAATATCTCGAGACCAAAGTGTCGAATCTGCATATGAGTGAAACTGCAGAATATCGAACCTGGAAATGTCGAGCCCGCGGTACTGATGGTGCATTAGGCAAGTGTGGTGTTTTTAAGGGTATTGGGTTTGTCAGTGTGTCGGGGAGTGTTAGGTGTGTGTTAGGGTACGTAGGTGAGAGTGTGAGTGTGTCGGTGTTGAGAGTGGTGGTGTTTGTATCTGTGTGATATGTGTTTGTGCGAGGGGTGTGTGGAATGTATGTTGATGGGTTTTGTGTGTGTTGGTGTTTAGTGCGACCTCGGAGTTAGTATATATAAGTGGGGGTGTGTGGGGGGGGCACAGGGGGGCTTGCCCCCCTGTTTATAGTAAGGGTGTTTGTGTTGTGTGGAGGTAGGTGTACTTGTGCTCGTGTTGTGTGGAAGTAGGTGAACTTGTGTTTATATGTGTGCTTTAACGTTCGCGGTTTTGGATTTCGCGTTTTTGTTTTTCAGCTTTATAGTCTTGAAATACTGAAATTCGATATTTCAGTATTTCGAGATC